>NW_026867487.1:3058071-3070571 GCF_020745735.1 Hemiscyllium ocellatum
GTGAAAAAAATAATTCCAGATGAAGGGCTTATGCCCGAAACATTGATTCCCCTGCTCTCTCTCTAATACTGCCTGACCTGCTGCGCTTCTCCAGCACTGCATGCTCCACCCCAACATATTCTCATGGTCAAGGTTACTTTAACCAGTGAGAGATGTTATAGATTTGTTCACAGAAATCGATTGAGTGCTCAGGAATTAATGAAAACCTTAGGATAATGAACTCTATAAGCAAAGAGACAGAAACTGTCCAATATTAAAGATGAATTTCATATGTGGAAATCTCAGTGGATCCTTTGTGCAGAGACACACACAGATACAGTAACACACAGATACCGTAACACACACACACACACACACACACACACACACACTCACACACACACACACACCAGACGTAAGGTGAATGGAGGTGTTACTGAATACCTACTTGGTTCCACGGCTAACTTTGTCCCCTCTCCAAAGATAAGCTTGCTAGCAGTTCCACCATACACACAGCACTGCACCCCACAACAAAAACCCAGCCTTAGACTGGCAGCCATTATATTCTGTTTACTTTAGAAACAGATGCTAGATCTGTACTGACCCCACGCCTCAAACACAAAGGAATAGAACAAAGGCGTTTCGAACTTTGAGCATATGTTGTTATATTAAGTTAGTTTTTCCAGGATGAAGCCCGAAACCCAACACCCCATCCTGAAAATAGCTTGAGCATCTACACTCGCCAGGAATACCTACTTGGCTCCACCGTTAACTTTGTCCCCTCTCCAAAGATAAGCTGATCAGCACCTCGACCATACACACAGCACTGCGTCCCACAATAAAAACCCATCCCAGTGGAGTGTTCACTAACATCTTTATTCTTTGGTGGGTACAGAGTGGGATTAACACATTAATCATTGGGTAGCAACATGGAGCAACTCAACATATTCTCATGGTCAAGGTTACTTTAGCCAGTGAGAGATGTTGTAGATTTGTTGACAGAAATTGTTTGGTGCTCAGGGATTAATGAGAACCTCATGGTAATTTCTCTTGAGATAATGTACTCTGTGGAAGCAGTTTTATCTGACCAACTGGAGAGTTTTCTGGCTTAGAGGAGCCTCTCGGAATCACTATCTAATTCTATCCTTGGTTTTCCCTGAATCGTTCCCACAGATCTAAGTAATCAGGAAGAATCCCATTTCAATCCACACACGATAATCACCTCAGACATTGTCGGGGATATACTCTATAAAGCAAAGGGACAGAAGCTGATATTCAAGATCAATTTGACATTTGGAGCTCTCAGTGGATGCTTTGTACAGAAACACACACACACACACACACACACACACACACACTCACTCACACACACACACACACACACACACAGACACACACCCATGGACATATACAAACACACACAGAGAGACACACACAGATACAAACACACACAGACACACACACTCATGGACATATACGGACACACACACACACAGACACACACACACACACAGACACACACACACACACACACACACACAGACACACACCCATGGACATATACAGACACACACACACAGACACACAGACACACACGCACACACACACACATATAGAGACACACACCGGCACAGAGACACACACGGATGCACTCATGGACATATAAACACACACATACACACACAGACATACACACATGCGCGCAGACAAATACACACAGACAAACACACACACACATATATATAGAGACACACACAGATACATAGACACACACAAACAGACACATTAACACGCACAGACACACATAGACATACACACATGCGCGCAGACAAACACACACACACACACACACACACACACATTCGCACGCACACACGAAAAAAGTCATAAGCTGTGTGGAGGTGTTACTGAATACCTACTTGGTTCCACGGTTAACTTTGTCCCCTCTCCAAAGATAAGCTTGCCAGTTGTTCCACCATACACACACCACTGCGCCCCACAACAAAAACCCAGCCTTAGACTGGCTGCCATTATATTCTCTTTACTTTTGAAACAGATGCCAGATCCCTACAGACCCCACGTCTCAATCATAAAGGAATAATCGATTAAACAAAGGCGTCTCAAACTTTGAGGATATGTCATCATGGTGAGTTTTTTTGGAGGGGGGGGGGAATGAGGACTGAAAGTGAACACTCCAGCCTGAAAATAGATTGACCATCTACATTCTCCAGGAATACTTACTCGGTTCCACGGTTAACTTTGTCCCCTCTCCAAAGATAAGCTGATCAGTACCTGCAACATACACACAGCACTGCGTCCCACAACAAAAACCCAACCCAGTGGAGTGATCACTACCATCTGTATTTTCTGGTGGGGACAGAGTGGGATTAACATATTAATCATTGGGTAGCAACAGAGAGCAACTTCAGGAAAGGAGATTTATTGCACGGGATAATGTTATCTCCAATGGCAATAATTTCTCAGTGCATCTGACTGTGACAGGGTTAATGCTTTCAGTCTGATCCATAGCCTGCTGCGTAATGGCCACTTACCCCCTGTATTGGAGATGGTCACTAAAAGATCCACACTATACAAACCAAAGTCGTGAACACTTTCTCATAGAGGGGAAAGTGAGGACTGCATGTGCCGGAGAACAGAGTCGAGAGTGTGGTACTGGAAAAGCACAGCAGGTCAGGCAGCATCAGAGGGAGCAGGAGAATCAATGTGTCGGGCAAGAGCCCTTCATCAAGAATTTCTGATGAAAAAACAATTCCTGATGAAGGGCTTATGCCCAAAACGTCGATTCCCCTGTTCACTCTAATGCTGTCTGACCTGCTGCGCTTCTCCAGCACCCCACTCTCCATCCCAACATATTCTCATGGTCAAGGTTACTTTAACCAGTGGGAGATGTTGTAGGTTTGTTGACAGAAATCGATTGGGTGTCCAGGAATTAATGAGAACCTCATGATAATTTCTCTTGAGATAATGTACTCTGTGGAAGCAGTTTTATCACTCCAGCTGGAGAGGTTTCCAGGTTTGAGGAGCCTCTGTGAGTAGCTACCTAATTCTATCCTGGCTTTCCTTTGAACCTTTCCCACAAGTGCAGGTACTCAGGAAGATTCCCACTTCCATCCCCACAGGCTAACCACCTCGGACATTGTAAGACCATAAGACCATCAGACATAGGAGTGGAAGTAAGGCCATTCGGCCCAGCAAGTCCACTCCGCAATTCAATCTTGGCTTATGGGCATTTCAACTCCACTTACCCGCATTCTCCCCCTAGCCCTTCATTCCTGGAGACATCAAGAATCTATCAATCTCTGTAGGTTTTAACTCCATAAAGCAAAGAGACAGAAAGTGTCCGATATTCACGATGAATTTCACATGTGGAGATCTCAGTGGATGCCTTGTGCAGAAAAAACAGACAGACAGACACACAAACACACACACACAGACACACACACAGAGTGACAAATCAGGGAGATGGTGATGTAAACCCTGGGGAAACACACACACAGACACACACACACACACACACACGGAGACAAGGCACAAGCAGTGTGGAGATGTTACTGAATATCTACTTGGCTCTACAGTTAACTTTGTCCCTTCTCCAAAGATACGTTTATAGCCAGCACCTGGAGCATTCACACAGCACTGCGCCCCTCAGCAAATACGCATCCCAGAGGGATGGTCATTACCATCTTTACTCTATGATGGGTACACTTGGGCCACACACTACACCATTCCTCAAAGCTGTCCCACAGACACTAATCCTGTGGAAGTACTTTCTAAACCAGCGCTGATTTGAATTAGGGCCTATCTGCTTCCGATAAATGAAAACGTTCTCCTGATCCTAACTCAGAGCAGAGCGCCTGGTGGGTCAGCCCCACCGATAATCCGGGGATGTTACACCGAGTACAGTATCCCGTGCTGTGCTGTATCTGTGGTCTGGGGAATTATTCTCTCTGCTGACTTACACGTGGTCGCTATCTAACACCAGCCCGTGGACGTTATTCTGTGACAATCCCCAACACTGACTTGGCTCCACCATCAGTCTGGTCCCACCTCCAAAGATAAAGCTGAGGCCAGTACACACACACATTCTGACAAAAACACTCTCCGAGTCAGTGACTGTTCTTTGTCAGCATGACTAACACTGGTGCAAGCAGACTGCGCCCAAGTTAAGTAGGTTAGTCATGACATTGCCTTCATGAGTTGGAATCAGTCTCCTCACATTGTGCATTCTCAAAATAACACTCATTGTCTTCCACTGTCAGTCATGACTAACTTCCAAAGACTAGCATCCCTCTCAAAATGCTTAGATTAGATTCCCTACAGTGTGGAAACAGGCCCTTCGGCCCAATAACTCCTCACCGACCCTCTGAACAGTAACCCACCCAGACCCATTTCCCTCTGACGAATACATTATGGGCAATTCAGCATGGCCAATTCACCTGACCCTCAGATCATTGGACTGTGGGAGGAAACAGACACAGGGCGAACGTGCAAATAGACAGCCACCTGAGGCTAGAATTGAACCAGGGATCCTGGACGCTGTGAGGCAGCAGTGTTAACCACTGAGCCACCATGCTGCCTACTCACACACATCCCTGAACAGTCTGTTCCAAACCCCCAGAGGCAGTTATTAAAACGTGGGATTCATTATTGTAACCTAAGGTAGAGTTTTTCCATTTAACACAGAGACTCACTCTCCTCACTCTCTCCCTCTCTGGCCCGCTCTATCCACCTAACCGCATGGATGAAACATATCTCAGTGGCTTGAGTGTGACATGGCCAAGCGCGGACCTGGGACACACAGAGATTTCCAGGCATCAGTTCATATTTATTGAAGTCACACACATTGACTTGCTGCTCAGGAATGAGTGGGAAACACTTGATAATTTCTACTGAACTAATGTACTCTGTGGATGCAGCTTTCTGTGTCCAACTGGACAGTGTTACGGTCTCTAATTCTAACCTGAGTTTCTCCTGAACCTTTCCCCCGATCCCAGTACTCAGGAAGATTCCCATTTCAATCCACACAGGCTAATCGCCTCAGACATTATAGGGTCAATACTCTATAAAGCCAATAGGCAGAAACTGACTGATCTTAAAGATGAATTTCACATGTGGACTCTTTGTGGATGCTTTGTACAGGTGAAAAAAACACACACACGCACATTCTCACTTAGCAGCATAAACAGTGCAAGGTTATTACTGAATACCTACTTGGCTCCACGGTTAACTTTGTCCCCTCTCCAAAGATAAGTGGATTAGCACCTCCACCATACACACAGCACTGCGCCCCACAACAAAAACCCAGCCATACACTGGCTCCCATCATATTCTGCCCAGTCTAGAAAGCTATTTCAGATCCGTACTGACCCCACGCATCAACGACAAAGGAATAATCGATATAACAGAGACATCTACAACTTGGAGGATATGTCCACAAGTTGAATTTTTTTTTTCAGGGGTTAAGACCGAAAGTGAACACTCCAGCCTGGAAATAGATTGACCATCTACATTCTCCAGGAATACCTACTTGGCTCCACCGTCAACTTTGTCCCCTCTCCAAAGACAAGCTTATAACCAGTTCCAGTACTCACACAGCACTGCGCCCCTCAGCAAAAACCCATCCCAATGGAGTGATCTCTACCATCTTTATTCTCTGGTGGGTACAGAGTGGGATTAACACATTAATCATTGGGTAGCAACAGGGAGCAACTTCAGGAAAGGAGATTTACTGCACGGGATAATGTTTCTCCAGTGGAAATAATTTCTCAGTGCATCTGACTGTGACAAGGTTAATGCTTTCAGTCTGATCCATAACCTGCTGCTCAATGGCCACTTACCCCCTGTATTGGAGGTGGTCACTAAAAGATCCACACTATACAAACCAAAGTCACGATCACTTTCTCATGGGCAAGTTACTTTAACTAGTAAGAGATGTTGTAGATGTGTTTGCAGAAATCGATTGGGTTCTCAAGAACCTTAGGATAATTTCTGTTGAGATAATGTACTCTGTGGAATCAGTTTTATCTGTCCAACTGGAAAGAATGCCTGTTTTTAGGAACTTCTGGGAGTCGCTATCTAACTCTACCCTGGGTTTCCCCTGAACCATTCCCACGATCCAGGATGGTCAGCACAACATCGAGGGCCAAAAGGCCTGTACTGCGCTGTATTTTTTCATGTTCTATGAACTCAGGAAGATTCCCATTTCAATTCCTACAGGCTAATCACCTCAGGCATTTTCGGGTTTAACTCGATAAGCAAAAGGACAGAAACCGTTCAATATACAAGGTGAATTTCACAGGTGGAGATCTCAGTTGATGCTTTGTACAGAAAAACAGATGTACAGACACACAGATACACACACACACACACACACACTCACACACACACACACACACTCACGCACATGCACACACGAGACATAAGCAGTGTGGAGATCTTACTGGATACCTACTTGGTTCCACTGTTAACTTTGTCCCCTCGCCAAAGATAAGCTTAGTACCAGTTCCAGTATTCACACAGCACTGCGCCCCATAGCAGAAACCCACCCCAGTGGAGTGATCATTACCACCTTTTTTCTCTGCTGGGTGCACTTGGGGTACATGCTATGCCATTCTGCAATGCTGTCTCACAGACACGCACTCTGTGGAAGTGTTTTCTAAACCAGCGCTGATGTGAATTTGGTCCTATCTGGTTTTGAAAAATAGAAACATTCTCCCAACACAGAGCAGAGCGCCTGGTGGGTCAGCCCCACCGATAATCTGGGGATGTTACTCTGAGTGTGATATTCCTTTGCTGTGTTGTATCTGCGGTCTGGGGAATTATTATCTCTGCTGACTTACACGTGGTCCCTATCCAACACAAACCCACGGGCATTATTCTGTGAAAATCCCCAACACTGACTTGGCTCCACGATTAGTCTGGCCCCAACTCCAAAGATAAAGCTGAGGCCATTGCACACACATTCTGACAAAACCTCTCTCTGAGTCAGTGACTGTTCTTTGTCAGGATCACTAATGCTGGTGCAAGCAGACTACGCCCATGTTAAGCAGATTAGTCAGGACATTGCCTTCATGAGTTGGAACCACTCTCCTGACATTGTGCTTTGTCCACATAACCCTCATTGGATACCACTCCCAGTCGTAACCAACTTCCAAAAATGATCTACCCTCTCACAAAGTTCACATGCATTCTTAAACAGTCTGACCCAAACTCCCAGCATTGGTTATTATTCTGAGACGTACAGTTCACAATCAAGGGTAGAGTCTGTCTATTTAACACAGAGACACTCTCCTCACTCTCTCCCTCTCTGGATCCCTCTATCCACCTAACCACATGGATGAATAAGCTCTCAGTGAGTTTGAGTGTGACCTGGACACGTACGGGCCAGGAACACACGGAAGTTCCAGGCACCAGCTCATATTTGCAGAAGTCACACACATTGACTTGCTGCTCAGGAACGAATGAGAACCTCTCGATAATTTCTGTTGAGCTAATGTGCACTGTAGAAACAGCCTTCTCTGTCCAAGTGGACTGTGTTCCACTCTATAATTGGTTTCTCCTGAACCTTTCCCCCTGATTAAGGTACTCAGGCGGATTCCCTTTTCAGTCCATACAGGCTAATGGCCTTAGGTGTTGTAGGTGGATACTGTATAAAGCATAGAGGCAGAAACTGTCTGAAACGAAAGCTGAACTTCCTATGTGGACAGCTGAGTGGATGCTTTGTGCAGAAAGAAAAATACACACACATAAACTTGCATAACAGAGTTAAGCAGTGTAAAGCATTTACTGAATACCTACTTGGCTCCACGGTTAACTTTGTCCCCTCTCCAAAGATAAGCTTGTTCGCAGCACCACTATACCCACAGCACTGCGCCCCTCAACAAAAACCCAGCCATACACCGGCTACCAATATATTCTGCTCAGTCTAGAAACCTGTTTTAGATCTGACTGACCCCACGCCTCAACCTCAAAGGAATATTCGATATCACAAAGATGCGTCAAACTTCGAAGATATGTACACAAGTTAATTATTATTTTTTCAGGGATTAAGACTGAAAGCAAACACTCCAGCCTGAAAGTAGATTGACCATCTACATTCTCCAGGAATACCTACTTGGCTCCACAGTTAACTTTGTCCCCTCTCCAAAGATAAGTGGATTAGCACCTCCAACATTCACACAGCACTGCGCCCCACAACAAAAACCCATCCCAGTGAGAGTGATCATTACCATCTTTATTCTCTGGTGGGTACAGAGCGGGATTAACACATTAATCATTGGGTAGCAACTTCAGGAAAGTACATTGACAAAACAGGATAATGTTTCTCTAATTGGACTAATTTCTCAGTGCATCTGACTGTGACAAGGTTAATGCTTTCAGTCTGATCCATAGCCTGCTGCTTATTGACCACTAGCCTCCTGTATCTGACCGCCTGACCTGCTGTGCATCTCCAGCACCCCACTCTCCACCCCAACATTCTCTCATGGTCAAGGTTACTTTGACTAGTACAAGATATTCTAGGTTTGTTTACAGAAATCGATGGGGTGCTCAGGAATTAATGAGAACCTTGGGATAGTTTCTGTTGAGATAATGTACTCTGTGGAAGGAGATTTCACTGTCTAACTGGAGAGTTATCCTGTTTTGAGTAGCCCCTCTGAGTCGCTATCGAATTCTATTCTCTCAGGTAAATTCCCACTTCAATCCCCACAGGCTAATTTCACATGTGGAGATCTCAGTGGATGTTTTGTACAGACATACACACACACACGCTCACGCACACGCACACACGAGACATAAGCAGTGTGGAGATGTGACTGAATACCTACTCGATTCCACGTTTAACTTTGTCCCCTCTCCAAAGATAAGCTTAGTACCAGCTCCAGTATTCACACAGCACTACGTCCCACAGCAGAAACCCACCCTAGTGGGAGCGTTCATTACCATCTTTTTTCTCTGCTAGATGCACTTGGGGTACACGCTGTGCCACTCTGCAATGCTGTCCCACAGACACTAACCCTGTGGAAGTGTTTTCTAAACCAGCGCTGATGTGAATTTGGTCCTATCTGGTTTTGAAAAATAGAAACATTCTCCCAACACAGAGCAGAGCGCCTGGTGGGTCAGCCCCACCGATAATCTGGGGATGTTACCCCGAGTATGACATTCCCTTGCTGTGCTGTATCTGTGATCTGGGGAAATATTATCTCTACTGTCTTACACGTGGTCCCTATCCAACACAAACCCATGGGCATTATTCTGTGAAAACCCCCAACACTGACTTGGCTCCACTATCAGTCTTCTCCCATCTCCAAAGATAAAGCTGAGGCCATTACCCACACATTCTGACAAAACCTCTCTCTGAGTCAGTGACTGTTCTTTGTCAGGATCACTAATGCTGGTGCAAGCAGACTACGCCCATGTTAAGCAGATTAGCCATGACATTGCCTTTATGAGTTGGAACCACTCTCCTGACATTGTGCTTTGTCAACATAACCCTCATTGGAATCCACTCTCAGTCGTAACCAACTTCCAAAAATGATCTGCCCTCTCACAACGTTCACATGCATTCTTAAACAGTCTGACCCAAACTCCCAGTGTTGGTTATTATTCTGTGAGACTTACAGTTCACAATCAAGGGTAGAGTCTGTCTATTTAACACAGAGACACTCTCCTCACTCTCTCCCTCTCTGGACCCCTCTATCCACCTAACCACATGGATGAATAAGCTCTCAGTGAGTTTGAGTGTGACCTGGACACGTACGGGCCAGGAACACACGGAGATTTCCAGGCATCAGTTCATATTTGCAGAAGTCACACACATTGACTTGCTGCTCAGGAACGAACGCGAACCTCTTGATAATTTCTGTTGAGCTAATGTGCACTGTAGAAACAGCCTTCTCTGTCCAAGTGGACAGTGTTCCACTCTATAATTGGTTTCTCCTGAACCTTTCCCCCGATTCAAGTGCTCAGGGGAATTCCCTTTTCAGTCCACACAGGCTAATCGCTTTAGGTTTGTAGGTGTATACTGTATAAAGCATAGAGGCAGAAACTGTCTGAAACGAAAGCTGAACTTCCTGTGTGGACATCTGAGTGGATGCTTTGTGCAGAACGAAAAATACACACACATAAACTTGCATAACAGAGGAAAGCAGTGTAAAGCGTTTTTTGAATACCTACTTGGCTCCACGGTCAACTTTGTCCCCTCTCCAAAGATAAGCTTGTTCGCAGCACTACCATACCCACAGCACTGCGCCCCTCAACAAAAACCCAGCCATACACCGGCTACCAATATATTCTGCTAAATCTAGAAACCTGTTTTAGATCGGACTGACCCCACGCCTCAACCTCAAAGGAATATTCGATATAACAAAGATGCATCAAACTTCGAAGATATGTCCACAAGTTAAATTATTTTTTTTTCAGGGATTAAGACTGAAAGCAAACACTCCAGCCTGAAAGTAGATTGACCATCTACATTCTCCAGGAATACCTACTTGGCTCCACCGTTAACTTTGTCCCCTCTCCAAAGATAACTGGATTAGCACCTGCAACATTCACACAGCACTGCGCCCCTCAACAAAAACCCATCCCAGTGGGAGTGATCATTACCATCTTTATTCTCTGGTGGGTACAGAGTGAGATTATTTACACATTAATCATTGGGTAGCAACTTCAGGAAAGTACATTGACAAAACAGGATAATGTTTCTCTAATTGGACTAATTTCTCAGTGCATCTGACTGTGACAAGGTTAATGCTTTCAGTCTGATCCACAGCCTGCTGCTCAATGACCACTAGCCTCCTGTATCTGACCGCCTGACCTGCTGTGCATCTCCAGCACCCCACTCTCCACCCCAACAAACTCTCATGGTCAAGATTCCTTTAACCAGTGCGAGATATCTAGGATTGTTTACAGAAATCGATGCTCAGGGTGCTCAGGAATTGATGAGAACCTTGGGGTAGTTTCTGTTGAGATAATGTACTCTGTGGAAGGAGATTTCACTGTCTAACTGGAGAGTTATCCTGTTTTGAGTAGCCTCTCTGAGTTGCTATCGAATTCTATTCTCTCAGGTAGATTCCCACTTCAATTCCCACAGGCTAATCTCCTCAGACATTGTAGGGTTTAACTCGAGAAAGCAAAGGGACAGGAAGTGTCTGATATTCACGATGGATTTCACATGTGGAGATCTCAGTGGATGTTTTGTACAGAGACACACAAACACATATGCGAGCACACACACACCAACACACACAGATAGACAGACAGATACACACACACAACATAAGCTGCGTCGAGGTGTTACTGAATACCTACTTGGTTCCACGGTTAACTTTGTCCCCTCTCCAAAGATAAGCTTGTTTACACCTCCCCCAAACACACAGCACTGCGCCCCACAACAAAAACCCAGCATTAGACTGGCTGCCATTATATTTTCTTTACTTTAGAAACAGATGTCAGATCTGTACTGACCCCACACCTCAACCACAAAGGAATAATCAATAAAACAAAGGCGTTTCAAACTTCAAGGATATGTCAGCATTTTGAGTTTTCTTTTTTTGGGGATTTAGACCGAAAGTGAATCCCCCATCCTGAAAATAGATTGACCATTTAAATTCTCCAGGGTTACTTACTCGGTTCCACCGTTAACTTTGTCCCCTCTCCAAAGATAAGCTGACCAGCAACTCCAGTATTCACACAGCACTGCACCCCACAGCAAAAACCCAGCCCAGTGGAGTGATCACTACCATCTTTGTTCTCTAGTGGGTACAGAGTGGGGTTAGAGCTGAAAATGTGTTGCTGGAAAAGCGCAGCAGGTCAGGCAGCATCCAAGGAACAGGAGAATCGACGTTTCGGGCATGAGCCCTTCTTCAGGAATGCCCGAAACGTCGATTCTCCTGCTCTTTGGATGCTGCCTGACCTGCTGCGCTTTTCCAGCAACGCATTTTCAGCTCTGATCTCCGGCATCTGCGGTCCTCACTTTCTCCACAGAGTGGGTTTAACACATTAATCGTTGGGTAGCAACAGAGAGCAACTTCAGGAAAGGAGATTTTCTGAACAGGATAATGTTTGTCTAATTGTAATAATTTTCTCAAGGTTAATGCTTTCAGTCTGACCCATAGCCTGCTGCTCAATGGCCACTTACCCCCTGTATTGGGGATGGTCATGGAGGATCAGCACTGGACATAACAAACTGGAAAAGTATTTGTGAAGTTCAAGATTCCTTTAGTCAATCAGGGACGTTGTCAAATTCATTTACTGAAATCACACGTAGCGATTCGATGTTTCGGAATTAATGAAAAACTCACTCATCCTGTATAATGTATCCAGTGGATGCAGCTTTCTGTGTCCAACTGGACAATGTTCTTGCTTTGAGTAGCCTCTTCGCCGCGCTATCTAAATCTATCCTGGGTTTCTCCCGAAAGATACCCCGTAATCCGGGTACACCCATTTCAATCCACACATGCTAATCGCCTGAGACATTATAGGGTCTCCACTCAATAAAG
>NW_026867487.1:3073071-3090571 GCF_020745735.1 Hemiscyllium ocellatum
TTCCAGCATTCACACAGCCCTACACTTCCTGACAAAAACCCTCTCCACATTCGAGAGTGTTCTTTGTCTGACCACCAATGCTGTTTCCCTGAGATGATCTGTTTGTTACTCATGACATTCCTTGCATCATTTGGAATCAGTTTGCTAAATGTTCCAATCAGAGCTCGACTCATTGGATTCCACCTACAGTCCTGATCAAATTCCACAACATAACCTCCCTCTGACAATGCTCACACATATCCTCACCCAAACCCCCAGAACCAGTTATTATTCTTTGACATTTACAATTATTTTCTGAGGTCTATTTATTTTATAGAAACTCTGTTGACTCTCTCCCTCTCTGGTCCTCTCTATCTCAACCACACTAATCAATGATATCTCAGCATGATGGAGCCAACTGCAGACCTGGGACGCACAGAGATTTCAAGGCATCAGTTGGATATTTACAGGAATCACATGCATCAGTTGGATGGTCCGGAATTCACGATAATTTCTACTGGAATAACGTCCTCCGTGGAAGCAACTTCCTCTGTCTAAAAGTTTTGGGGAGAGTCTCGGTTTCGCCATCTAGTTCTATCCTGGGTTTATCCTGAACCTTTTCCCCCCGATCCAGAAACTCAGGAAGATTCCACTTCAAACTACAAATTGTCTCAGGCATTGTAGGGTCTATAGGGTATAAAGCGAAGAGGCAGAAACAGACCCAAATTCAAATGCATTTCACATGTGGAGATCTCAGTGGATGCTTTGTACAGAAAACCAGACACACGTACTCACTCAAGTAATAGATGTAAGCAGTGTAGAGTTGTTACTGAATACCTATTTGGTTCCACGGTTAACCTAGTCCCCTCTCCAATTGTAAATACATATCCAGCCCCTCCAACATTCACACAGCACGGTGCCCCTCAGCAAAAGCCCACCCCAGTGAATTAGGGACGGTATGCTTTTTATAAAATAAAAACATTCTGCTGATCTCCACTCAGAGCAGAGTGCCTGGTGTGTCAGCCCCACCGATAATCTGGGGATGTAACCCCAAGATTGGTATCCCTTGCTGTACCACATCTGTGGTCTGGGGATTTACCCTACTCATCATTGCTGTCCAACACAAGCTTTTGGATATTATTCTGTGAAAATCCCCAGCACTTACTTGGCTCCACTATCAGTCTGGTCCCAGCTCCAAAGATAAGCTTTTTGGTGCCAGCATTCACACAGCCCTACACTTCCTGACAAAAACCCTCTCCCTGTTAGTGTCTGTTCTTTGTTTATCCTGTCGATGCAATTTCAATCAGATAACACCCATTTTACGGATATTACTCATGGTATTAGTTTCATCCTTTGGAATCATTTTCCTAAAGTTGTCCACTCGGAACCCAACACTCAAATGATTCCAACGTCAATTCCAAATGTTACCTTCCCCTCTCACAATATTCGCACACATTCTTAATCAGTCGAAATGAATGTTCCAGAATCATTTTTTTTTCTGTTAGATGGATTGTTGCAATCTATGACTGATTATGCCCATTTAACACAGATATCCTGCCCTCCCTCTCTCCCTCTCTGGCCCTCCTCCATCCACCTAACCACATTAAAGAATCATATCTCATTGGTTTGACCGTGACCTGGACATGTGCAGACCTGGAACACACGAGAATTTGAAGGCATCAATTCATGTTTACAGAAATCACACGCATCAATTTGGTGCTCAGGAATTATTGACGACCTCTCGATACGTTCTAATGAAGTAATGTATTCGATTGGAAGCACGTTCCTCTGGACTACTGGACAGTGTCCCTGTTTTGAGCAGTCGCTCAGCTTCTCCATTTAATTCCATCCTGGGTTTTTCCTGAATGTTTCCCCCGATTCAGGTACACAGGAAGGTTCCCACTGCAATCCCCACAAGCTAATTGCCTCAGACATTGTAAGGTCTATATTCTATAAAGCAACGGGACAGAAACTGTTTGCCATTCAAGATGAATTTCACATGTGGAGATCTTGTCCAAAAAAAAAATGCACACTAACAAACTCAGATCACAGACATGAGCAGTGCAGTCCTGTCATTTCTGAATACATACTAGGGTCGACAGTTGTCCCCTCCCCGAATGTAAGCTTACTAACAAGTCAAGCGTTCACTTAGCACTGTGCAGAAAAACCCGCCCCCAGATAGCGAGGCCAAAAGGCAGGAACACTGTCAAGTCAGACGAAGGAACCACAGAGTACATTATTTCAATATAAATTATTGTGATGTTTTCAATAATTCCTGAGCGCCAAATCAATGCGTGCGATTTCTGTAAATGTGAGCTGACACCTTGAAATCTTCATGTGTCCCAACTCCGCACTTGCCCAGGTCACACTCAAGTCACTGAGATAAGATTCATGCATGAGGTTAGGTAAATAGACAGGGCCATAGAAGGAGACAATATATCTATCTTAAATGGATAGAGCCTACCTTAGAGGGCAAGTGGAGCGATCATTACTATCTTTATTCACTGGTGAGTACACTTGGGGCACACGCTATGCCATTGTTCAATGCTGTGATACAGACGCTAACCCTGTATAAGTACTTTCTAAACCAGCGCAGATGTGACTTAAGTTGTACCTGCTTTATTTTGTAAAAGTCCTCCTGATTCCAACTTTGAGCAGGGTGCCTGGTGGGTCAGCCCTACTGATAACCTGGGGATGTTACCCTGAGTACAGTATCCCTTGCTGTGCTGTATCTGTGGTCTGGGCAATTATTATCTCTACTGACCTACCCATGATCGCTATCCAACACAAGCCCGTGGACATTACTCTGTGACAATCCCCAACACTTACTTGGCTCCACTATCAGTCTGGTCCCACCTCCGAAGGTAAGTTTGTTGTTAGTATTCACACAGCCCTACACCTCCTGACAAAAACTCTCTCCCAGTTAGTGACTGCCCTTTGCCTGGATGAACAAAGCAATTTCAAGCAGATGGCACCCATGTTTCGTGCATTGCTCATGACATAGCTTTCATCGTTTAGTATCATTTTCCTTAAGTTGTCCATCCAGAACACAGCACTCACTGCATTCCACTCTCTATCACAACTGACGCCTGTAAATTAGCTTCTCTCTCAAAATATTCGCACAATTCCTTAAGCATCTCTAACCTAAACTTCTACAGACTGTTAATTTCTTTTTGTGATTTACTATTGCCCTCTAAATTAGGCTGTATCCATTTAACACAGATATATTGTCTCCTTCTTTGGCCCTGTCTATTCACCTAACCACACGCATGAATCATATCTTGAGTGTGGACAAGTGCGGAGTTGGGACACACATGAAGATTTCAAGGTGTCGGCTCATATTTACAGAAATCGCACACATTGATTTGGCGCTCAGGAATTATTGAAATTTATTTTGAAATAATGTACTCTGTGGTTCCTTCGTCTGACTTGACAGTGTTCCTGCCTTTTGGTCTCGCAATCTAATTCTGTCCTGGGTTTCTCCTGAATCTTTCCCCCTCACCCAAGTACTCAGGTCGCTTCAATCCTCACAGGTCAATGGCCTCTGAAACTATAGGGTCCATACTCAACAAAGCAAGAACGCAGAAATCATTTGATATTCACGATGGATTTCATTTGTGGATGCTTTTTACAGAGAAAAACACACTCACATAATATCCGTGAGCAGTGTAGGGGCATTTCTGAATACCTACTTGGCACCACGGTTAACTGTGTCCCCTCTCCAAAGACAAGTGGATTACCAGCTCCATAACTCACACAGCAATACAGCCCCTAGCAAAAACCCAACCCACATAGAGGCAAACATTACAGGTCCAGTGCTTCAGCCCTTCAAGCCTGCTATCCCATTCAGTCACATCTTGGGTAATCACCCAGTTCAGTCTCCTCTTCCTGCTTTCTGCTCACTACCCATGGCTTCCTCTATCCCTAAGAAGTACATCACAGTTCACCCTTCACAGCTTACAAGGCTTTGATCTCAAGGAATTTCCTATGGGATAGATTCCCATAGGTTCTGCACTCTCTGAGTGAAGACATTTCTCCTCAGCTCCGTCCTCCCCCCGTCTCCTTTAGATTGTGACCCCCCCCCCACCCGATTCCGGACTCCCCTCCATTTCCTCACTCCCTCAGTCATCAGCAACATCTTTCCTGCGTCAACCTGCTGAATCCTGTCAGGATTTGATAGATTGCTATCAGATTTCCCCCACCTAACTCCTCGGACACTTTTCTACAGATTGTCAAAAGTGATTTCTTGCTCACTCTGACAAGGATATCGCTTGACAGCTGCAGAGAAGGTCCAGTCCAATGAGAAAAAGAACTAATTCCAAGCGGCCATCTTTAGCTAAAGGCAAGTCAACGAAACTACAATTCCTGAAGCAGTCATGTTCCCCGCATCCTGCCCTTGTTGGACTAATGGAAACCATGTTTGTTCAATGCTACGTCTCCTCACTAATCCCTTCTGGACCTGACGGATTCTAGGGACGTGATTGGGATTAGATCATTGGTAACCGCTGGAAACTCATTAGACACCTCACCAGATGTAAGCAGTAATGGTGTTTTTCAGCATAGCTAATGCATATTTACTGCTAGTGTCGAATTTCTCATCCTTCCCAGTTCTGAAAGGAATAAGGTCCTGTTGAAATTATCGTAGCAAGTTGAACGAATCACCTTTTATTGTAGACCCCTCGATCTGACCTCTCTAATGTAGTGGAACCTGTATGTTCTTCTCAATGCTATCCCGTTCCCTGGTCCACATGGAAAGCCTATGGTATTCACAATCACGTTACTGAAGACAAGACCCCCACTAGCCCGGCCTGACAGGTGTTATGGATTGAAAAGTAGCCATGGGGATCTGATGACAGTATCGCACAAAGAACAATTTTGACTCTGGAATAAACAACGTTCAACAGAATGTCACTCACTGGGCTCCACTGTCAGCTTGGTTCCAGATCCAAATGTTAATTTGCCCATGCTATTCACACAGTGTTACACGCCAATGCAGAAACTCTGACAAGCACACACGCACCCACACACCCACACATACACACAGACACACTCTCGCACACACACACACACACACACACACTCACACACACACACACACAGACACACACACAGAGGGATAAATCAGGGAGAGGGTGATATAAACCCTGGGGAAACACACACACACACACATACACACAAGGATAAATCAGGGAGGGGGAATATAAACCCTGGGGAAACACACACACACACACACACACACACACACACACACACACCCCACACACACACACAGAGGGATAAATCAGGGAGAGGGGAATATAAACCCTGGGGAAACACACACACACACACACACACACACACACACCCCACACACACACTGAGGGATAAATCAGGGAGAGGGGAATATAAACCCTGGGGAAACACACACACACACACACACACACACACAGAGCACCTCAACTGAATGGTTATTCTGATGAATCTTTCACGTTTCCTTGGAAAAGTAAGAACGAACGCCAACCCTTGCATTACTCCCATCTCACTGAAATCGATTGGTAGCCATCACACATTCAAGGCACGAATGTTTAATCATGGTCTTATCTCAGTCATAGAATATAGAACAATACAGCGCAGAACAGGCCTTTCGGCCCTCGACGTTGCGCTGACCTGTGAGCTAATCTAAGTCCATCCCTCTACACTATCCCTTCAGCATCCATGTGTTTATCCCTTGAATATTTAATTGTCAGGCAGGCCATTCCACACCCTTGCCACCCTCTGAGTAAAGAACCTGCCTCTGACGTCTGTCTTAAATCTATCACCCCTCTCCAGTGGCTACTTGGGCCCCTGGTTTGAGCAGAAATCTAACTCCCATCTCAGTGACTGGTGCTTACTGGGCAGCCCTTACCCAGGGTGGGCAAAAGACCCAGTGCCCACTCCCAACACCAAGTACTCCAGACGCCCCCTCCCCAGTGAGAGCTCCCAACCACAAGAAGGCAGTGCCAGTCCTCAGTGTCTCTCTGCTACATTGCCTGACTGAAACTGTCCTTCTGTTCGCTGACCGGGAATCCCCCAATTGGTTTATTAGCAACTTCCCGTGAACTTAACCACAAGTTCACAGTCGAACCCACGCTGTATTATCCTTTGAGGACCCTGCACTTACTTGGTTCCACAATGAGTTGGGTACCAGCTCCGAATACCTGCTTTTGAGTACCGTCATTCACACAGCCCTATGCCTCCTGACAAAAACCCTCCCTGTTAGATTCTGCCTATTGTCTGCCTGACTGTGTGGCTGGTGCTTTTTCAATGGACAGGTTTCCCATTTTATCTATGGCAACGTTCATAATCCTCTCACTCAGCTCTCAAATGGCATCATGTCATACGGGTGACCATTTTGTGTTAAATTTCACTGACTGCAATTAACATCTCTCCCAACATCCACGTCTTTTCGAACGGAAATGAAAGGTAAAAGGATCAGACAGTCCCAAAGGACATTAGAGAAAGAGAGAGAGAGAGAGTTAGAGAGAGAAATAGAGACAGAGAGAGAGTCAAAGATAGAGAAAAACTGAAGAGGGAAAGAGAGAGACAGAGAGAGAAAGAGGCAGAGAGGCAGAGACAGAAGTAAGGAAACAGAGACAGAGAGTGAGAGAGAGAAATTAAGAACGAGGGACAGACAGAGAGAAATGGAGAGCGAGAGAGAGGGAGAAAGAGAGAGAGAGAGAGAGAGAGAGACAGAGAGAGAGACAGAGAGACAGAGAGAAAGAGAGAGAAAGAGAGAGAGAGAGACAGAGAGAGAGACAGAGAGAGAAAGAGAGAGAGACAGAGAGAGAGACAGAAATGGGGGGAAAGGGAAATAGAAAGTGACAAAGGAAGAGAGAAATGGAGACAGAGAGAGGAAAATGGAGAGATAGAGAAAGAAAAAAATGGAGAGACAGAGAAATGGAGAGAGAGAGAGAGAGAGAGAGAGAGACAGAAAGAGAGAGAGAGGGAGCGCAAGAAAAAATGGAGAGAGATAGAAAACTGGTGGTTGAGATTAACCTGAAGGTCACCACACGAATTAGAGTTTATTTTGTGGATTGTTCGGGTGCTGTAGAGTAAAGCACCACTTAAGATTAATAGCTTTTCATCTCTCTCTCTCTCTCCGTGTATTTCTCTTTGATTGCTTACAGACAGGAATGATACCTTAGTCCTTTCTGTGTTTCATAAGCCAGCATCCGGAGCGAGACTAACACATCGGGAAATCAATGGAGAGCATTAGATAACATCGTCAGGAAATGACATTGACTCAACAGGATGTAATGTTACTTGGAATGGGATCATTTTCTCGGTGCATCTGACTGTTGCAGGGTTAATGCTGCCTGACAGGACTCTCCTGTTCTCTCTGCCTAGCCCATTCAAACAGCTCGTCTAAACCTTTCTCTCCAACCCATGGTCTTCTCCTCAGTTATCACTCGCCTCCTGTATTGTAGGTGATCACAGAAGATCCACATTATATTAAGCAAAGTGACAAACATTTTCCAGTGTTCAAGATTGCTTTAAGCAGGAAGGGGTACTGTTGACATGTTGTACAAAGCAGGCACACACAGAAATATATCAGCAGGTAAGTTCCTCTGTCTCTCTCTCTCTCTCTCTCTCACTCTCTCTCTCTCTCTCTCTCTCTCTCTCTCTCTCTCTCTCTCTCTGTCACACACACACACACACACATACATCAATAATGAGTACCTACTGGGTTCCACTGTTAACATTGTTCCCCCTCCGAAGATAAGATCAGCTGCAAATCCACCACTCACACAGCGTGGGGTCCCTGAGCAAAAACCCACCCTCTGGATTGACTGGAGACCGTTTTGAAAATTAGATTGCAGGCAGAAACAGAGAGAGATAGAGAGAGCCCTCCCCAGTGCTATGAGACAGACACGGCGTGCAGCGACCAGTTTATAAAGCACCCTCATTCTTTCCCAGGACAATACTCACTGGCCTCCACTGTCAGTTCAGTCCCGCTGCCAAAAAGCAGCTTCCTGCTGCCATCATTCACACAGTGCCACAATGCCTGACAGAAACCCTCACCATTCATCACTCTTTATCTCGGTGGTACAGCTGGAGAAAGCAGGAACCCAGCGCACCACAGACCTTTGACCATCCTGTTGTGGTGACCTGCTGAAACATTTCCCCTGGCCAACCTGTTTTCCTATCTGTCTCATCATTCCATCAGTTGGTTTGACCTGTCCATTTCTCTCTCCTGTCCAGCTCTCTGTTCTGTTCATCTCTTTATTCTGTCCATCTCTCTATCCTGTCCAGACCTCTATCCTTTCTATCTATCCTGTCCATCTCTCTAGCCTGTCCATTTCTCCATCCTGTTCATCTCTCTATCCTTTCCATCTCTATTTTCTCATCTCTCTATCCTGTCCATATTTCTATCCTTTCTAACTATCCTGCCCATCTCTGTATCCTGTCCATCTCTCTATCCCGTCCATCTTTCTATCCTGCCCATCTCTCTATCCTGTCCATCTCTCTCTATTCTCTCCATCTCTCTATTCTCTCATCTCTCTTTTCTCTCATCTCTCTATTCTCTCATCTCTCTACCCAGTCCATATTTCTATCCATTCTATCTATCCTGCCATCTCTGTATCCTTTCTATCTATCCTGCCTATCTCTCTCTATTCTCTCCATCTCTCTATTCTCTCATCTCTCTATCCTGTCCATATTTCTATCCTGTCCATCTCTCTATCCTGTCCATCTCTCTATCCTGCCCATCTCTCTATCCTGTCCATCTCTCTATCCTGCCCATCTCTCTATCCTGTCCATCTCTCTATCCTGTCCATATCTCTATCTTGGCAATCCATGAACCAGTCTGTCCATCTAACCTGTTCTATAGTCTATCCATATTGCCCTTTCTCCTGCTCTCTCTCTCTCTCCCCCCAGTCCTTAAAACTTTTTATAATCCGCATACTCCACCGTATCTCGGCATCCCACCTTGAATTTCTTTAAAGTGTCAACTTTTGCCCCTGTGCAATAGTTTGTGCTGCCCTGGGCTGCTACACCAATCCAGAAGCTGTCGCTCTCTCTGGGACTGTCCTTGGGCATATTCTCCCCCCCATAGGAAATACACCTTCACAGAATCAACATATCACCACATTGACCCTCAAAATATAAAGACACAGATGGATAGATAAATGCAACAACCGGTCAGCAGCAAGTGGTCACTGTTACAGAGATGGCGCCAATGGACAGGGGTTCCCTGGGAAAACTGTCAGGGAATCAGCAATGTGACACAGGAAACAAGCAGAACGAGCTCTTAGTTATCGAGCAACACCTACTTGGTTCCACCATTAACTGGGTCCCTTGTCCGAAGATCAGCTTTCTGCTTGCTCCCTCATACCCACAGTGCTAAAGCCCTCAGCAAAATCCCAGGGCCTTTCTGATAGATATCTTCTGATATCTGTCAGATACCTTGATGTTCCTCCAGGAATAGGAACAGGATGAGGCCATCCAGCCCCTATGCTGCCCTTCAATAACACTTCAGCCGATCTGACCCTCCTCAAGTCCCCAGGCCTACATTTTCTTCTCGATCCCCTGTCCCTATCCTGACTCTAATTCCTAAAAGCCAGATAATAGCTCTCTGTCTGAAAGCAGCCTCTAATCAAACTCTCTCTTTGGTGTGTCTTCAGTTCCCCAGAGTCCTGCTGAGTGAATTCTAAACCCTGGTGAGATTTGAACTCTCCTTAATTCATTCGTCTGTGCACTTAACCCAGCGCCCTTCAATCTCACTGCCATATGTAACGTTCCAGATTGTACAGTATCCTCCGTAGAATTAAGACAGAAGTTGTGGAAAAGTTTTTTTCTAACAGCCCCTTGTTGAAAGAGTAACACTTACTGGGTTCCACTGTGAGTCTAGTCCCATTTCCAAACACAAGGGGGCTATTTCCGTAAGTCACACAGTGCCTCACTGTCCTACAATAACCTTTCTGGGGAGGGGATTGGGGGAGGTTAGCTATTCTACCCTGACGGTCTTCGCGAGGTGATGAGATTCATTTTCAGTTCAATTTCTGGCATGATCCTCTCGGTGAAGTCACACCGTCAGATATCTCACTGGGACATGACATCTCACCCCGATCCAAAGCTTAGCCTGTCTGTGGGTGAGAGTCTCTCTGTCTCTCTCTCTCTCTCTTTCAAACACATGCACACACACGCACTTACAAACACACACATACACATGGAAAAACACAGGCACACGCACACACAGACATACACACACACAAACACAGTCACTCTCACACAGATACACGCGTGCACACAGACACAGATACACACTCTCACACACATACACACACAGACACAGTCAATCTCACACAGATACACACGAACACACACAGATTCACACTCTCACACACATACACACATAGAGACACCGTCACTCTCACACAGATATATGTGTGCACACACTCACAGATGCACACTCTCATACACATACACACTCACAGACACAGTCACTCTCACACAGATACACGCAAGCACACACACACAGATACACACTCTCACACACATACACACTCACAGACACAGTCACTCTCACACAGATACACGCAAGCACACACACACAGATACACACTCTCACACACATACACACACACAGACACAGTCACTCTCACACAGATACATGTGTGCACACTCACACACAGATGCACACTCTCACGCACACACACACACACAGGCACAGTCACTCTCACACAGATACACGTGTGCAACACAGATACACACTCACACACACTCTCACACTCACACACACACAGACACTCACTCACACAGAGATACAGACAGACAGACACATGCACACAGAAACAGACACACACACACACACAGAGTCGGGACACCCTCATGTGAAACTGACTTCTTTCCCTTACTTTCTGTCACCTGTTTGATCTCAGAGAGCGAACTGTGACGTTCCAAGGATTGACAATAAAGTGGAAATGTCTCTCCCCCTCTCTACCCCCCCCCCCCCCGGCCCTCCCAAACAAATACAGAAACACTCAGATGTTGTAGAACATTAGCAGATCAATCCCTCACTCCCTCACCCTCCCACCCCCAAACCCACTCCTTAGCCTCTGCTGGTGTTGAAATTTCATACAAACCCCGTCCTTCAGATAGGTCTTTGCATGCCCTTCCCCTCCCTCTCCCCTCTTTAATGCCCCTGTGCTTAATGCAGCAAATGCTCTTTGTGTGAACGTCCTCACTCATCCACGTAGAGGACGTAGGAGGTAAAGACACTTCCCTGGTATGGACGTTGGAATTGGATGTTAGAGATTATTCAGCTTCCCATGCTCACCCATGGCGCGAGATAACATTTCCTCCCTCTTCTCTCTCCCCAGTTTAAACCCTCTGTCACCTCCACCACCCTGTATCACTGATCTAAACCCCCAACACGTTTTATTGTAATCGTTCGCCCAAGGCCGCCCTGCTTTGAGAGGCAATAAAACGGTTTGAACTGGGGAGGAGGGGTGAAAATCATGGTCAAGCTTCACTTACTGGCTTCAACCTTTAGTCTAGTCCCAGATCCGAATGTTAGCTTGTTGTAATCATTCACACAGTATTACAGAGCAGTGCGGAAACTTCCTAACAGGCTGATGTACAGTACATTGTCTGACAAAATTGATTGAATGCCATGTTTATATCTTATCGACTTGAGGCAATTATATATTCACAATCTCAGGCCTCTGTCTCTCATTTATAATCATTTATTTTCACTATATCTTTCCTCTATTAATGACTCGTCCCTCTCTCCAGAGCGCAGAAACCCAGTTTAGTTCCAGGACTCGCTGCTCGATATTTCTCTGGAATTTAGTGTCTGTTTGCAAACGAGACCTCCTGCTAATTTTGAGGAAGTACAGTGGAATCCCCTCCACAGCACCGGACATCAAACCATCCACGCACTCACACGGCCACTAGTCCCATTGCAATTCCCAGGAATTATGCTAATCCCGAAAGTCCTGTCACTGATCTAGACTGCCTCACCCTCACCGCCAGTTACGAGCAACATCAACTGTATGTGTTTTTCAGATTATAAATTTTCCAGATGACAGTGATCATTTCCCTTCAGTCAGACCCCTGGCGTTGGTCTTTGACAGGACAATACTCACTGGGCTCCACTGTCAGTCTGGTCCCACTACCAAACGTGAGCTTCCAGTTGCCATCACTCCCCACAGCCTGACACAGCCTGACAAAAAAAGTCCTCACTGTTACTCACTTGATGTTTTCACAGTTGTCTGTGTCTACCTTTTCTGCGAGTCTGCCTGTCCTGTCAGTCTGTTCTTTTTGGTCCTGGTTTTCCTGGTGGGTGAATTCTCATTCAGTGTGACATGCCAGTTTGAAATGTTGGTCAACTGTCTGTTGACCCCACAGTCCCTTGGATCTGTCAGTTTGCCTGTCCCGTCAGTCTCTCCGGCATGTCACTCTCTGTCAGTCTCTCTGACCCAGTCTATTTTACCTGTCAGTTCCTCTGTCCAATCGGTCTGTCTGTCAGTTTCTGTGACATGTCAGTCTGATTTCTGAGGAGGGTAACACTTACCAGGCTTCACTATTAGTCTGGCCCCACTGCCAAAGTTGATTGCTACTTGCAAACCTCACCCAGTGCGATATACTGCCTAACAGTAACACTCTCAGGTTGCTATCATATTCTGTTGCCTGTCCTACCGATGCCATCGAAAGCCTCTTTTTGCCTCAGACAATGGCTTCACTGGATGTCTGATTGAACCTGGCTGTTAACACCATCAATCTAATTCCCTCAACTAATTTCTCTCTCGCACACTCTCAGGCACGCACTCACACATACGCTCACACTCTCACACACACAAACACACACTCACAAATACTCTCACGCACGCCCTCACACACGCACACCCACTGTCAAACACATTCACAGACACACACTCACACACACGGTCTCACACATACTCTCACACACTCACACACACACTCACTGTCAAACACATTCACAGACACACACCCACACATACACTTACGCACACACACATGCACATACACAATCTCACACACATACACAAAGATACACTCATACTCTCACACACAATCACACACATTCACACTCACACATATTCACACACAATCACACATTCACACATTCACTAAGACATACTGTCACGCATACACTTTCACACACATTCACACATGCACATACACTCTCATAAATACACTCATACACAGACATAGACACATACCACACACTCACAAACAGATACACACACACACACACATGCTCCAACACAGATATAGCTTTGCAAACATATAAAGGTTTACAAACACGCATACACCACACAGATAGGCAAAGACAGTCAGTCTCACACCCAGTGATACACACGCACACACAGATATACGGACACACAGACATACAACAATACACAAAAAACTGAGCACTTTGGTAAATTATTTTGGAGCTCCTTGCAAGAACATTTCCAACCGTAAATAGTCAGTCAACAGTGAGGAATACCTACTTGGCTCCACAGTTAGCCTTGTCCCACTCCCAAACAGAAGCTTGGTGTTGCTCCCGGTATTCACACAGTGTTTAACCCTTTAGCAAAACCCCCCCCGCCCAGACCTCATTGACCTGGACTGAGAGTCAGATTAATGCTACCTTTGCAACCTAAAAGGAGTCAGAGAAAAATGGACCCAGAGGGTGGTACACCCTCGATATTAACTTTGAGTTAATTAAACGCAGACAATTCAGGGACTGCTACAGAACCCACTCACTCACTCAAGTCCTAAGATACTCCATTCACCTACATTAGCTAATATTACGAACTGAACATAACAGAGAAATTCCCTGGACAGCACACATTTCTGGAACACCTACTTGGTTCCACGGTTAACTGTGTACCTTTTGCAAAGGTAAGCTTGCTCAGAGTACCAAAGGTTCCACAGCACTCAGTTCCTAAAACTCCTCCAGCACATTACTGAATACCCATTGCACTACACTCCCTGCTATCCCCAAATCCCATCATCCTGAAATCCTCTAGGAAAGATAAACTTGACGTAATTATTCATCAAGCTCCTTTTTAATAGCGTGGGGCCTGCCCACCGGCTAGGGATAACTGAAAAGTTAAAAAGAGTTAGTGATATCAGAACTTTAATTACTTCCAACCCTACTCAAACACAGAGGAGAATGCAAAATAAGCACATATCTGCGATTATTAATGGATGAGCTGAAAATGCGTTGCTGGAAAAGCGCAGCAGGTCAGGTAGCATCCAAGGAGCAGGAGAGTCGACGTTTCGGGCATGAGCCCTTCTTCAGGAATGAGGCAGAGGAGATGACCTGGGGTGTGCAGTGAGAGAGGGACTCCTGCTCCTTGGATGCTGCCTGACCTGCTGCGCTTTTCCAGCAACCCATTTTTCAGCTCTGATCTCCAGTATCTGCAGTCCTCACTTTCTCCTAGATTATTAATGAATACCTACTTGGCTCCACTGTTAGCTCGGTCCCTCTTCCAAATATAAGCTCAAAGCTGCTACCAGTATTCACACAGTGTTTAATCCTTTAGCAAAAACCTCCTTCAGGATCCCATGTTCCCAACCCTGCCCCGACTGAAAATTAGACTTTTTGTCTCTGACCGACACAACCATCAAACTATCTGTTTAAGGAACCTAGTTCCAATTAACTTGAGAATTGTTAGACATGGGTATTCAATAAGACCTGTTGCTGACCCAAACTATGTGCCACTTTTCCTACCAACTCTAGGACAACAGTTTCTCCAGCAATCCCATCAGAAGGTTTCTCCACTCTCCCTCAAAGTGTTTCTCAGTGCCCTCTGCATTATTCTCTGGCATTTATGTATCTGGTGTATTTGAGAGTCCGGGGGTCTATCTGTCAGCTGCTCACTCTCTTTCTCACACACACACACACACACACACACACACACACACACACTCTCTCTCTGTCTCTCACACACACACTCTCTATCTCTCACACACACACACTCACTCTCTCACACACACACGCACACTCATTCTCATATGCACACATACACACACGCTCTCTATCTCTCTCTCACACACACGCACTCACTCTCTCATTCGCACACATACACACACACATACTCTCTATCTCTCACACACGCTCACTCTCTCTCACACACACACTCTTTCTCAAACACCCACTCTCTCTCTCTCACACACACTCTCTCTCACACATACACTCTCTATATCTCACACACAGTCACTCTCTCACACACAAACATGCACTCACTCTCTCATACGCACACATACACACACACTCTCTATCTCTCACACACACACACTCACTCTCTCTCACACACAGACGCACTCACTCTCTCATATGCACACATACACACACACACTCTCTCTATCTCTCTCACACACACACTCACTCTCTCTCACACACAGACGCACTCACTCTATCATACGCACACATACACACACACACACACTCTCTCTCTATCTCTCTCTCACACACGCTCACTCTCTCTCTCACACACACACACACACTCTCTCTCTCGTCTCATAATCCTGACCCTCACACAGTTCCTATTCCTGAAGGAGGCCTCATATTCCTTTCCTGTTCAAACTGTGTGCGTGCCCATTTCACTTTCCTGTCATTAATCTCTCTCACTGCTGATTGTGTCTGAGGGTCTTATGAACGCCAGTGAGTTGGATATGATCCTGACCGCAGCTGGGGTGACATTGACGATTTTTGTGAAAAAAGCGCGTTGCTGATCATGTCGCAATGACAATTAGTGTTGATCTTTTATTTTTGGTCTTTAGCCCATTTCATACACCATCGAATATAACAGTAGGGAGGTGAATGTTCACTATACTCTCTCTGGCTAAAATAAATGGGAACCACGTCAAGTGGTCTGATTATTAATGTGCCCATTCCGTCGCCACATCATTTGACTGAAAATTATTTTCTCCGCGCCTCTTTTCTCCATCAGCTTGCATTCTTACCGGGATTAACAGTGAGGCTGGTGCCTCCTCCAAACACAACTTTCCCATATCCTTGAGAATTAGCACAGTGAGTCAACCCTTTACAAGAACTCACGACAGTACTGACTGCCCCTGCACCACTTCTAACCCTAGCCCTTTACCCTCACTGCCTTCCCAATCACTCGGAAAATAAACGGAAAAGAATTACTGCTTGTATTTCCTGTGTGATACCAGTGCAGTGGTGAACGTGACCCGGACAATCACAAAAGGCCAACCTCCCATCTGCAGAATCCATCTACCAGGCACGCCAGCATTCTCCAAGATCCATCCCACCCTGGCGATGGTTTTCTACAAACCTCTACCTTCGGGGAGAAGGCACAGAAACCTGAACACACACACCAGCCAGTTTCGTAACAGTTCCTACCCTACTGTTGTTAGAATACTGAATGGACTCACAAACTCTTAACCTTCACCTGTACCTATATTTTTGCTTTTGCCACTGTTTACCTATTATTTACTTATCTATGATATTTAACTACGTGATCTGCCTGTATTGCTCGCAAGACAAAGCTTTTCACTGTGCCTCAGAACACGTGACATAAATTCAATTCAATTCAATTTGTATTGATCAGATTTGTGGCATTAATCTTTATAAAGTGTCACACTTATTGGCTTCCACTATTAGCTCTGTGCCTCTTCCAAAATAAAGTTTGTTCCTCAGGTCCCTCACTCAATATTGCACAGACTGACAGAAACCCCTGGGGTTCAGTCCTGTTCTGTTCTCCAATGAAGACAGTGCCACTGCAGTGTATGTGCGCACACATACACACACACATTCACACACACATTCACATACATTCACACACATTCACACACACACACATTCACACACACACATTCACATACATTCACACACACACACACACACACATTCACACACACACACATTCGCACATACACACATTTACACATACACACACACATTCACACACACACATTCACACACACAAATAAACACACACAGACACACATAAACAAATACACGCATACACACATACACTCACATTCACATACACACACTCTCACTTTCTCATACACACACACATTCACACACACAAATACACACATACTCACATACGCACACACATTCTCTCTCTCTCACACAGACACACCCTACACAGGTGTATATACATCGAATAGGCATTCAGGCACAAACACAGATGTACAAAGAGACAATCTCCCACAAAGACACACGCATGTACATACAGCCATATAGACACACTCTGACACACAACCTAATTGAGCACTTCCATCAGTTAGTTTTCACTCCAAGAGCATAACCAAATGTAAATTCCCAGTCAATATTTATTGAGGAATACCTACTTGCTTCCACAGTTAGCTTTGTCCCACTTCCAAATTGAAGATTCGTGTTGCTCACCCCAAAACTCACACAGTGCTTAACCCTTTAGCAACAACCTACCCAACAACCCCTCATGACAATCAGATTAATGGTATCTCTATGCCTAGAAATTACGGTTTAGTATCGATCATATTAATTGTTCCCCGCCGGTGTGGGATACCATTGCAACTGTCAGCACGA